>NC_051184.2:39837137-39874752 GCF_013339695.2 Rhipicephalus sanguineus | reverse complement strand
ACGCGGGGGTGACTCTTGTGTGTTGTTCTGCGCTAGATGCTGAAGTATTATACAACGTGCCCAAAAACGTACGTTATTTGGCGTACACTTTTTGCAGAAAGCTACGGTGCACTGTACGCCTTGACGATAGCCTGATGTTCGGTGTGCGCGAAGAAACCAACGAACTTTGAATGGCGGCATCTGAAAGCTTGTTATATTCTTCGTGGCACGGCGCTGACTCTTGGATGGAGTGAGCACCGCGTAAAATATAACGAGGAGACATGATAAGCTGCCCTTATTCGGAAAATAAACGGTTACTGTTGTTATCATTGAGCATGAAAGGATATGTCAGCACCCAGATAGAACAAAAGATAACGAGTAGGTAGCCTATTGCCAGGACATACGGCCCGACTGCTGAATGCGCATGAGGAAGGAAGTGATAAAGGACATTGGAAAAGCGCCGGAATGAACGGCAGGATAAAATGTCCTGTTTATTAGTAGTATGGTGCGCCTTGTTCTCACATGCAGGCAGATTTTCGTCTCGGAAGTTTTTGCACTGATAAGAACAAGCCGAATAAGCTGGCACAACATGTTGACCCTGCACTGTCGGCGTACGATTATTGCGTGGGAGAATAGTTAATTCTTGCTTCACTCGTCCTTATACAATGAGAATATTGAACAGCAGAGAACAAAGCAACACTTCCATTTCTTGTGTTTTTTTTTTCACAGCACCATGACTCCGTCCAACGGTGTGCGCGCCTATGCATGCAGAGCGCTATGGTGCCTTGTGTTTCTGGCTGTATCACTATGCAAATACTAGAGACTTATTAACTATCAGTGCGTATTCAAGTTTCCTGCATGTGTCATGGTCTCGTTGGAATAAGTACTATTAAACAAGGAACAAAGAAGCTGTCATGATTGTGTGGTAGCGTATCGGATTGATACGCAAAGGCCCCGCGACAGAAAGTCTTCGGTCGAGATGTTCCACTGCTTTTGCTGTGTAATGACACAAGCGTGCGTACCGTCGTCCCTGTAACAATATATTCAATTTGCTTCCAGCATAAATTTGTATAATTCTGAGCTCGCGTAAAGTATCTCGCCTTTGTTCTCGCCGAACTCTTTTGTTACTACGAACAAAGCTGCTTCGGAAGCCTAACATTGAAACTTGGCGTTGACAGCTAGATAAGTACACCAATTGAATAATAGCTGTACGAATTTCTGCATACGGATCGACTTGTCCGTATGCTGTGTTGACTTAACAACTGTGCGAGGAACACAAACAACACCGTTTATAGTTCCACCCGGCATGGAAGTTTTTCAAACGAAGCTTGTGTTTAGAAAAAGTTTATTTCACCAGAGGACGCTACTAACACTTGGGTACAGTGTCGTAATCAAGGACAGTAACATATACAAATGTCTAAGCACTATATACATGAAACATTTTTACACAGATGTCCAAACTTCCACAGGACGTCTTCAACACATGCTACTGTGGGCTAACACACACATACAACAATCTTATTTTCACATAATATGCATGTCTTCTTGAACATACAAGCACATACGTTTGTGTGCGCCGTTTCCAAATAATTTATGCTCTCTCGATCGTGGGTTTGTCGGGGATCAGCCGTTTCTGATATGGCAGTCTGATCTTTTATTGAGGGTCGCTTGTCGTTTCACGTTGCCTTGCCACATTTCACTGTTGCCTGGGTATGAACCACGTGACCTTCATTGTTGCCTGCAGTAAGTGAAGTGTTGCGCTGCTAAAACGTGGATGAAGGTCCAATCCCCGGCATGGAGGGTGGAAAAGTAAGGAGGGTGCATTGCGCAATGAGAAAGAAAGAAAGAAAGAAAGAAAGAAAGAAAGAAAGAAAGAAAGAAAGAAAGAAAGAAAGAAAGAAAGAAAGAAAGAAAGAAAGAAAGAAAGAAAGAAAGAAAGAAAGAAAGAAAGAAAGAAAGAAAGGAAGGACTCCTGCAATTTTTGTTCTTTCTTTGGTCAGGCGAAAAAATTCGGCAGATCCCACGTACCGTGGGAATCGATGTTATGCGAAGCTCGCGAAGGAAGGTGACTGTGACGCAATTTTTCACATTGAGCGAAACGTTACGGAACGACGCTAGAGAAATGTGCAAATGGCATACGCACACACATATCTTGAAGATGCGCACATGTGTTATATAACCAGTTGTTTCCAATTGCTTAACAATGCCAACAGCAACACAAGTGTTACCAACACCAGACGCAGTAAGCTGATATGTAGTGCTTATATTCTTCAATACTGGATAGCGCGAATTCGAATAGGACAACGAAGGAACGCAGGTGCACAGGACAGGCGCTACTCGCCAACTAAGCTTTATTCAGAAAAGTGTCCTTAGATATATACACAGCCGAGTGGTACGCGCAGGAGCACTGCACGTACGTTACAGTCACTGTTGCAGTTGTTAGAGTTGCGTTACAGTTGTTATGCTTAACTTATCCGTTACGATGGAGAACGCACGCACATTTCACGAACCCGTGTGGATGTGTTGAAAGGGTTCTTGGCAGTTCTTGAATAAGGTCGTCATCACCGTGATCAGTGAGCACCAGCAGCTGGACAGGACTTGTTATCGGATCCGTTCGTGATCGCGGCTACGAACGGTTAAGTGTAGCGAAGTGCGAGGTATAGTAGAGCTGGTGGAAACCGCGGATGGCTTTTACAAGCATTGATATATGCTACACCTCCTCTCTTGGACGTGGCACCGAGGTCTTGTGATGCCCTGTCCACATCCAAGCCGTCTTTCATGCCGTCTAAGAACCAGACGTTGTTGGGTTTTGATAAATCAATGCTGAAGTCACCGGTAGTCATGAGGAACGTGGTCCACTCGGCAAAGTTATCGTAGGGCGCATTGACCACACTTTTTTGCGTAATCCACGTGCTCGACGTTACGAACCACGTGGACGAGTGGATGGTAGCCTAGCGTCTTCCAGGGGTGCTCTGTCTTCAGCTGCCTAACTTTCCTTCCGTCGGCCGCTGTGGTGTAGTGGTTACGGTGCTCGGCTGCTGACCCAAAGGTCACGGGTTTGATCCCGGCCGCGGTGGTTGCATTTCGATGGAGGCGAAATGCTCGAAGCCCGTGTACTGTGCGATGCCAGTGCACGTTAAAGAAACCCGATGGTCAAAATTTCCGGATCCCTTCACTACTGCGTCTCTCATAATCATATCGTGGTTTTGGGACATAAAACCCCAACAATTACTATTATTATCACTTTCATTCCGTGTTAATGTGTATGTCCGCGGTTACTGCTTTGACTGAGACTCCTGTAAAACCTGTGGCACATACCCGCATAACACGATCTCTGTTATGAGGGTATGTGCCACACGTGACTGAGGGAAAGGGGTTCATGACGTACGCGACTCGTATTTTGCGTTATTCATGTCATCACCAGTGAATCGTGTTCGTCATACACTCATCCAATGCTATGCAAATTTTGGTTATATTGCAATCTATGGAGACGACCGGGAGAGCGCCCAGACGTAGGCGGCTAGATAGAGAGAGAGATACGTAGATAGAAACGACCAAAGTGCCTAAGGTTCGCTAAGAAATGATTCGCATTTAAAAAAACAGCATTATATAGCGTCAGCTGTTGCTGTCTGCGTCAGAAAACAATAACACCAGGCTTCACGGCGCAGTGAATACAATGTTGCAACTACATCGTCTCCGTTTTCTTCATTTTACTAAGGAATGCTTTATGTCTTCAAGAAAAGCTTCGCGAAGGTGGCTTTCGTCTCAGGCGTTAGTGGTAGCCTGCTCTGAGGAGAACTTTCGTAATAGTGTCGCAGGTGGCTGATGAGAGGCGAATATAGCGTCCCCGGCTCGAGACAAAGCGCATAATTGTTGCAGTGATAGTGTGAGCTTTTTTTTTTTGGCATTGCTCCTTCCGAGATTCTCGGCACGTGGTGGAGTGACAGGTTGGTATTGCGATCTTGATACACCTGGCCTCACATTACTTCTGCGCGAAGGAGCCTGCGTGCTCAAATTTATTTAGCGATGTCCCGTCAAAGCGCCCCTGTCACTCCAAGTTATTCATCTCAGTGTCGAGATTAGCGCAGAATAAGAAATGTCCTGTAAAAGTTTTGCGAAACTCTTGGGAATGTCCTAATCATGACTTACAGGCGCATATCAGCCGTTGAGCTTTTCCAGTACTCATCAAAGAACTTCTTTCTCTCTCCTATTGAGGCTAACGGCACGTGTATGCAGGTGTGCGGTTCGCTTCCCTGACCAAGCCAAGTCGATGAACAAATCGTGAAGTTGAAAAGCCCAGGTCGAAGAAATGTTTTTTTTTTTCGTTATTTCACCTAAGGATGATCATGCCTGTGCATCAAGAGGCGCAAATTTCACGTCAGGTGTTAGCATTTTTCTGCATAGCTGAGGGTATCTCAGCCTCGAATATCCCCTGCAAAGCTTCGACGGCAGAAATAGGCAAAAAAAAAAACCCGCGCAATGGCGACGGGCAAGCCTCAATCCCCACAACCTCTATAAAAGATGTCAGAGCACGTGAATGATGTTACGCGGTGAAGGTTGTGTAATGATAGATGCCAGACGAGGGAAGAGAGTGCCGCCATTTGCATTGCTTTGACAGCTGTCACTGTGCTAGTCTTGGAACACGCCCATCCTAATAAAATGGGGAGGTAAGAGAAAAACGACAGCACATATGCTCTAGCACAAGTGCATTAAACGCTAAAGTTATTTGTAAGGACCCACTCAGGCCTTTACAAAGTCTACGGAGGCAGCAGCGGGGCTCTCCGATTCGGCAATATTATAAAGAAACGAAGTTTACCACATGTGACATATAAAGTGGCTCACTATCATTCATTGGCCTAGGGGAATGGGTAGCGAAAAAATTCAGAAATCGCGAAATTGGCGGAAAAGTGTTTTTCACGCCCAAAATTTGTATACATTTTTTCAGGCGAACATTTTTTTTTTCAGAAAACTAACTTCGAAACCATTATTCTGGACTTAATGCCTAGGTACACAGCAAACGTACTGAAAATTTGAAATAATGACCGGGACCTCGTGTCCGTTCTTATCGGGACACATCCTACTACTTGCTCCGCTGTGGGAGAACGATAAGCTGTCGCTCAACTATTTGTTTTGAAAGAAATGGTAGGCGACCTAGAGTATGCCCACACCATTCGACACATAACTTTTACATTAAGCGGTCGCTTCATGTTTTTGGGGAGAAATGGTGGGCGAGCTTTTGGATTAAGCGGTTGCTCCACCATTGTTGTCTTTGGGGAGAAATGGTAGGTGACCTAGGGTATGCTCCCACCTTGCGTATTGGCCGTATCGCAGCGCTGCTCACACCATTCGACACAAAGCTTTTCGATTAAGCGGTCGCTTCGCTATGTCTTGGGGTAGAAATGGTAGGCGTCCTGAGTGTGCTCACACAGCTACAATTGCCCATCCTTCGACGATAAGGAGCGTTTTAGAATGTGGGCGCTCTACGTTCCAACACTACTTCAAAGGAAGTCACTGCTGCCAGCGGAGCCATCGACACGTACGTCTCGTCTTCTATGCCTTATCTCGCAGCCCGCGCAAATGCACAAAGCGCACAAGCTGTTTACTTCGCTTTCCTTCTTTTCAAATTGTGCTGAACCGCAAACAATTGCATAAAATGGGTAAATCATTGAACAAGGTGCAGGACGTTTAAACAAATTGATCCATGAATATAAAATCACTTGGCCGAAACAACATATGCCCGTACTTCAAAAGATGTTGCGGCATTCTTCAGCGACTCGTTTACGTCACCACGGGGTTTCGAGATCGAGAGCAAGGGATGTGTTGCAAAAAGAAAAAACCGGTGAGGGGCGAATCATGTAGGGAAGGGTGTTTCAGCTCCACTAACGTGAAACCTGGGGAGGGGCGAAGCATGCAGTGTGCGCCAGTGTTTCCCACAGCAAAAGTTACAGCAGAAATCAAATGCTGTCAATCATCATAGTCATTCGCCAAAGTGGTCTAGTTAGAGTGTACTAGAACTGTTGAGTGGCGTGAACGCGCCTCGCCGCCTGACGCCTTCCGCGTCGACCGTAGCGGCGGCGCTGCAGCCGCTCAGTACTGAAGGCGCGCTGCGCCGCGCGCAAACTGCTGGGCCCGTCGGCGGCACCCGGCTAACCCGGCACTGTTACTGATGCGGCTTTCGTTGCGTGTCTGTCATGATTAAGCGTAGGTCTTGTTGTCGTAAGCCTTGAGGAACGAAACTTCAAAGCTTTGAATGGATGCTTCTTTCATATATGCCTTTGAGAGATACTGCAAGTTATTTCTTGTAGCCGAAGCGACTGCTGGAAGGTACGCAAAATATAAAAATGAAAAAGGGCTGATAGGAACACTGAAGATTCACGATCTCGGTGTAATTTAGCCGAACTCATTGCTGGGCTAGTTAGTACATTACTCTCACTTAACTGGACGCCGAACGAGCGCCAGAAGAAACAGAGAGAGGAAACAGAAAGGGCGTGCCTTATTATGATTTCTTGTCTTAATCCTTTCTGCTGGTGGTGATTCGTCGTCTAATTTATTCAGAGTAACTCAGCTGCTCTATTGGAATTTACCTGTGCTCAGAAAGCTCTGTACTAATATCCCGCTGAAAGCTTGCCGAACATTTGCCGCGCGTTGGCGAAGCTGTGTGTACGTTGCGTACCTTTACAAATGCGCTGTGTAAATGTGACTTTTTCGAGATTACGAGGGCTCAAATGTATCGGAAGTCAAACCTAACTGTACCGGGTACAAATAACGGTCGTCCTCAGGGGCGTTGCACAAATATTATTAACGGGGCCGGGCGGGGAGGTGTGACTTTACTGTCCGTATTTGTGCGTATATAACATAACATCGCGAAGCGTAGAGCACCACCGCCCCACCTGGTCGTGCTATACGCTTCGCGATGTTATGTTATAACCTAGATTTAGGTGCACGTTCAACGGACATAAAGAGAAACAATGAATTGGTTTAGATTGAGAAAGTGTGCTCGGAGAACTCTTGTGCAGTTTATTTCACCACCATAGGTTTATTATTAGAGGAGAAAACCAAGTTCAAAATTTCATTTTTAAGTTTCGCGCCGAACTTTGTAATTCGTGACGTAAAAAACTTCAAAGAGAATTTAACGTATTTTGGCGCCACTGGCTCGACGAAATTTCCACAAACTCGTTATGTCAAGTCTCTGTCCCCCTCAGAGGACAACGTACTTCGATTTAACCGATATGGAACTACGCAGGCCCAAGCAGGCGCCGTCAAAAATATGTGACGTCACGGCAAATGGTGCGGGAATTCCAAGGTGGCGTCGCCACCTGTATTTTTTTTTTGCGCGTTTTCTCGCTTATTAAGTGTCTTCGCGCAGAAAGCGTGGTGTTTTTGGTATCGTGGAAGACTACTTTACTAATGCGAGAAAAATCGTTTTGCTCTTTAGTGTCCCTTTTAAGAACCCAAGGTGGTCGAAGTTTACAGAGCCCTGTACTACGGCGCCTCTTACAATCATATCGTCGTTTCGGGACGCAGAACCTCATCAGTTAATATAATTATTACTCTTACGGGTGTGTGTGTCCAAGGAAAAACCTCGGTCTGAGGAAGCCATGAAGCCTAGTTTCAAATGCGAAGCCTTTCTTAGCGAACCCAAGTCACTTTGAGCGTTTCTATCTATCTATCTATCTATCTATCTATCTATCTATCTATCTATCTATCTATCTATCTATCTATCTATCTATCTATCTATCTATCTATCTATCTATCTATCTATCTATTTTCATTATTTATTTTCGGTGAAACACCATGTCTCACTCCAATTTCGGGGGAGGAGGGGGCCTACCCCCCCCCCTTCCCTCCCTACGGGCCTGCTATCTATCTATCTGGCCACCTGCGTCTGGGTGCTCTCGTTCATAGAGGACTCTGGCACTGCGATCGTTCAACCACCATGGGAATGATGGTAGGGTCCCTAGAATATTGGCTAGTCTGCCGTCCGCGGAGGAGAGCGAGCACGCTTACCGAATGATGCGGGTGGTGGCGCTTCGAGCAGTCCTCATGCTGGGGAGCGGCGCTCCGCCGACCAGCTGCGTGTCGCCGAAGCGCGGGCGCACGTTCAGCATAGTTCAGCTAGACCATTTCTTGCAATATTTTTTTTTTGCTGCAGCGTAATTGTGCCCATGGCAAATACTAACCGGTTCGATTAACAAGTTCTCACGTGCTTTCGTGCGCAAAGGCTTGCTTTGCCGAGGCACATGTATCAATGGAATGCATGGTAGTACGTGTGTAGGTTGTTTCTCAGGTGGAACGGCACCAACTGACATTGAAAGAACCAGTTTACTTTTTTTTTTCAAATATTTTATTGGCATGAGCATCAAAAAAAAACTAAAACAGGGAAACGAAAGTGGTAATGAAAGCAAATAAATATGAAGAGTTGCACAGGTAGGGAAATTATTTACATCTTCTCATTTTCAAATGATTCAGCTGCTCTTTTTTTGTTGTTCTCTCATTGTTAGTGGGCCTTCACAAAAAACCGCAGCCGTAGAAGAATGTAAAACTTCACTATTTGGCAAGTAATTTGCTGTGCATGCTCTGTGAATGTTAGTGCAGGCAGTGGTACCCACGTAATGAAATCGGCAAAGTCGAGAATGCTTTGCTCGTCTAGCACACTATTTAATGAGAACTAACAGACAATAATGCCGGGGAAACTATACGGGATGTTATTTGCAGTAATTAGGATATAAATGTGAAGAAAAGTCCCTGCCGGCGGCAAGTTATCTTTTCGTCCACTTTACTTTCTTCACATTTATATCCTAATTACTACAAATAACATCCCGTACACTTTCCATGGCATTATTGTCTGTTAGAATTCTCATTAAATAGTGTGTTTCACACACACACACAAAAAACGAGCCCCTAAGATCGAGTCATCTTCTTTGCTCGTGTAGCTTATTTACGCTGAAAAATGTCGTGAAGCTGTTCTCAAGGGCGGTTATAATATCCTTAAGAGAGCCCGAAGGGTACATCAAACCTCAATTGTGGAAATTTGGTGTGGATTCAGAAGAATGATCCACAGCACCGCGCTTTTCCACAGAGAGCAGCAATGTACACTCATTACAGGAAGTCTTCCTCAGGATCTTTCTTACTGTGTACCCTGCCACACCATAAATAAGCATTTCATGGCTTTTTGCCGTCACAGAAGACGCGTGGTCCGACGAACTGATATTGCGCAAAGCGCTTGCAGTGCATGTTGAGCATCACCAAACATTCCTCCATCAATCCAGTACAGCAATCTTGCTTTCCGTTTGTACCTCAGGAAGAGCAGCCGGAGCAGTGATAACTTCTGGGGCACAATTTCCTGATTTATGTGGTTTTGCAATGTTATAAAATGCTAGCGAACTATCACTAAAAATGCTGCTGCAGTCGGATTGTCATTCGTTCCCGGCCCCAGATTGATCAGGTGAGGTCCACGTAGTCCAGCAAACACGCCGTTGCAGTTGTGGTCGTAGTGACACAACGGACAATCCGCAGCACTACAACACAACACAACGAACAAGCAGGCGAGAGCAATGAGCGGGTGACATTCCGAAAGCGCGCAGCGCCCCCTGCGGAGTCATTTAGAAAGCGTCAACCCCTCCCCATACGGTGCGCCATGCGGACGGTAGACTAGCCAGTATTCAAGGGACCATAATGATGGGTAGTACACGGATTTGCCTAGTCTTCGCACTTGCGGGCTTCGAACGCACTTGTGGCTTTATTTATTGCTGTGTTTCGATTTTCTTTCGGATAGAAGAATTGATTGTTGTGACCTCCGTAACCAGACTTGAACTGGTGAGCCTAAAAAAAATTACAGTGTTGAAGTACAACTGCTGACTTTTGCTGAACTTCGTTCTGCGACAAAGCGGATGCAGGCGACGCGGAGCCGAACGGAGCCGAAAGAACAAAGTTTAGACAAATCCGTGTACTACCCATCATTCTCATTCTGGCTGAAGCGCCATGCGTTGCACCTCCCATAGACACTAGCGCCAGAGTTCCCTCTAGTAAGTATTGTAGGAAACTCTATGCTCTCGTCATCGCCTCCTTAACTTGGTGTGGACCAAAACTGGCATGGGTGAGTAAGAGGATTTGACGAACATGACTCTCTGGTGATGACATAAAAAAAAAATTCAGTTTCGTCTCAAGATCGAAGCAATGAAGGCGATACCAAGGAATTGGAATGTCACGGGAAGAACGGCAAGCTGCTAGAAACTTCCTGCGCGCTCCTCGGGCACAAATGACGCCTTTTCCACTCGCATACGTCGTCAATCCCTTTCCTCCAGACACGTGTTGCACATACTCGTTTACCACGGGCCGTGGTGTACGGGTATGCGCCACAGGTGACTGACAGTTTATATCTACCCAAGAACGGCGAGATCAGACATTGGTAATTTAAATGCGAGAGCGTTAACAAAAACCGACATCGGCAGCCTTGAACCGACGAATGCTAAGAGCAAAAATCAGGATCCCAGCAGGAATCGAACCCAAGCATTCTGCGTGGAAGTCAGGTATTCTAGACCTGGGCCACAGAGCCGCACAAATCTTGAAGCTGCTTTGGAAAAACACGCTATGCAGGCGTAATGTCGGTACAACGTCAATTATTGTGGTGCTGGCTATCTTATTTTATAACAAAGCAATAAACACTACATTTGTACTTCTACGATACAGGCGTCATGTCAGGTTAACGTCTGGTTCCAGTGTGGGCTCCACTGTTATAGCATTCTAATAAACATTACATTTGTATTCCTTCGATTCAACAAGCTATATCCAAGCGTTGCTCGACCCCGGAGCAATACTATAGCGAAAGTTCGAAAGTTACATATGAAATTCACAGGATCCCATTGTAAAGTGCACCTCGTTTCTATAATACGGACGTATGTGCTCTAACTTGAGTGCTGACGTTACGTCGGACCAAAAGTTGCCCTCGTAACGCTTGGCTCAAATCCAAAGAGAGGGAGAGAGAGATGAAGAGGATGACCGGGAGGTTAACCAGATATTAGCATCCTCTCTGCTACCCAGCACCCGGCCTTTCTGAACGACTGTAACCAGAACGCCCTTCTTTTGAGTGTTGTTGATTTTTATCCTGTGTGTGTGTGTGTGTGTGTGTGCGCGTGCGTGTGTGCGTGTGTGTGCGTGTGTGCGTGTGTGTGTGTGTGTGTGTGTGCGTGTGTGTGTGTGTGTGTGTGTGTGTGTGTGTGTGTGTGTGTGTGTGTGTGTGTGTGTGTGTGTGTGTGTGTGTGTGTGTGTGTGTGTGTGTGTGTGTGTGCGCGCGCATTTCCACCCCCACCCCGCTTCTTTCTCTGTATCCCTCTTTACAAACTATTTATTGCTTAAAGCAAAAAAATGCAGCGTAGAACTACTTGCTGTCTGCTTCGCATGAAACCGATTCCGACAAGGCGTGGGATCTGCCGAATTTTTTTAAAGAAGTAATGTCCAAAGGAGGAAGGGTGGAGGATGGGGGGTGGAGATCATATTTTTTCGTGCACATGTGCATAGAATGACAGCGAACAACTTAAGAGTAATATGCACATTGCTATGAGAGAGGCATGCGCAGCCATCTCGAGAGTATACAATATAGAACGAAAACACTTGTATGTAAATATGTGTGTTTGTGGGCGTTTGTGTGCGTGTGCGTGCGTGCGTGTGTGTGTGTGTGTGTGTGTGTGCGTGCGTGCGTGTGTGTGTGTGTGTGTGTGTGTGTGCGTGCGTGCGTGCGTGTGTGTGTGTGTGTGTGTGTGTGTGTGTGTGTGTTTAGAACACAAAGTAAACGATTCGAAGTGTGCTGTACACAAGGTTGTTTAAACAAATCACGCCATCTCCCGCTAAAGGGGAGCATGAGGCGATGCGAAGCAGCGTTTCGGCATGTCGAGCCCGCTTTTCAGAGGGGAAGTGGAGGGGAAGTGGAGAGGGAGAGTGGAGAGGGAGAGTGGAGAGGGAATGGAGAGGCGGATGGGAGAGGGGAAGGGGAGAGGGAGAAATTAGAGGGGAGTGGAGAGGGGAAAGGGGAAGGGTAGAGGAGGTGTGTGGAGAGGGATTGCGCATGAACTTAACTCCGCTATAAGATGAAAAGAATTGCTGGAGTGGAAATTACGCCTCAAGAGTCGGGCCTCGCCCCCGAAGATAGCGGCCGCAGCCGCCATGTTAGCAGGGGCATGATAAAACGTTATCGAGCGCTCAAAGGAAAAAAGAACGTTTTTCTTACACACCCTACGATTTTAATATGGGACCATTTTTAGGACAGATTCTGTTCAACGTGCGTCTTTGTTTTACTGGTTCTCTTAAGAAGCCTCAAATTCTTGGCGAATTTAATTGGTGATCAAGTCATCAATACTTATATTTACACGTTACTTTTATTTTTATTTTATAATTAACCTAGCCTTTACGTTAACAGAGCAAAACCACTTGAACTCTACGCGGGCACCACATGAAAAGGGCGTGTTATTGAGATTAAGAGGGGCAAATGCTGGGTTGACTTTGGCAGGTACTGCGTTGCGAGAGCTTCCCCTATAGAATTTTTTAACCTCTTTGGCTGAACACTACTATGTTACAGCTGTATGCCGCTGTTCCTAAAGTGGGTGCAATGCAGTTATGTATGTGCGTGTGTAACTTTTACAGCGAAAGCTATTATGAGGTCACAACATCCGATTTCGGCGGCGTAGTTGTCCGCTACCGCCGGTGTCCGTAGCCCATATCGCGCGAAAAAAAAAAAAAAACAATGAGAAAGCAGTCTCTAGAATCGAATGGGATTTGAACCCGGGCCCTCTACGTGGCAGTCGAGTATTCCACCACAAAGCCACGCTGGTGCTTGAAACTGCTTCGCAAAAATGCCTTATACAGGCATCATGTTAGGCAAGGAATCGCGTTAACATATGCGGTATAGCTTGGTAGAAGAGTAAAATAACAACCAGGCTCTACACAGTGCGAATTCCGTAATGAGTGGGTCATTTATTACTGCCAACTTATTACAAAAGACTCAGTAATAGTCCTACATCGTCATCAGTCACAGCACAAACAAAGTACACATAATGCTTTACAGATGTATAGCGCGTACCACGCTTCTCCGCAGAATGACGAAAAATGGCATAGTGGGCAGGGCGTCGGAACGAAATGTTTTTCGTTTCGGTTTTAGTTTCGTTCCACCGCAAATAGTTCCGTTCCGTTTCTGTTCCGGAACGAAAAAAAAAATTCCGTAACGGTTCGTAACGGTTTTTTTATGGAAAATTTTCAAGCTAATGTAATCATAAAAAAAACATTTAATTTGTGATGTAGTTACTTGTCTTTCTCCTAAGAAAGCGGGGATAAGGGTAAAACACGTTCTTCAGAGGAGCGGAAGTAACTGTACGATGAATTCCTACCAACTAGCACAAACCAGTATACCCTTCAAGTCATAGTATTTATTTTTTCCAAATTCAATTACGATTTTTAGTGGGCTCAATGCTTTGTGTCAAGGGAGTGAGCACGATATCAGATGCAGCACGTCATTGAGTGTACTCTATGATGCGCGAGACCGCTGTTCTGATAAAAAGATCGCCAAGCCTGCGCGGAATGCGCAGCACTGTCACAGCGAAAGTTGGAAGAGCGGACTTTGTAGAGGCCGTTGTAGAGTCTCTTGAAACAACTGTTACAAGTACACATGCACGGTACCCACTGCGCCATAAATCATCGTAATTTTTCTGAAGTAGCGAAGTTCCCACTATGTCATTTTTCGTCATTCTTCGGAGAATCGTGGTAGCCGCTAAACATCTGTAAGGCATTATGTGCGCTTTGTGCTGTGGCTGATGACGATGAAGAATTATGGCTGAGCACTTTGTAGTGGGTGGGAAGCATTAAACCACACACTCTGCGAAATTAGCATTGTGTGATGGCTGGTTGTCGTTTTACTCTTCTGCCACGCTGTATTACATATGTTAACACGATTCCTTGCCCGACATGACGCCTGTATAGCGTATTTTTCCGAAGGAGTTATAAGCACCAGCGTGGCACTGTGGTTGAAGACTCCACTGCCACGCAGGGGGCGCTGGTTAAAATCCCATCCGATCCTATAAATTTGTTTCTCATTTAATTTTTTTCTTATTTCACGCGATAGTGGTCACGGACACGGGCGGCGGCGGACAACTATGGTGCCAAAATCAGCTGTTGTGATCGCATAAGAGCCTTCGCTGTAACAAACTTCAGCGCCGACAATGCCCTCTACACTTTGGCCTGCGTGACAGGCCCGCAAAAGTCGACTTGCGTTAATATAAACATCTCTGGGTGCCACTGTTTTCGTTTTTCGCACAATTTCAACACATCTTTGCTTCGGAATTCCTGCCTGAGGTACGCGCTTATACTGTACCCTGAGATCTGCTCACATTGCATGAGCTCAGTTGTTCTGGACTGCGATGTTTTCTCGTGAACCGAAAAACGATTGAAAAAATTTCGGATTCACTCCGGAACGAAATAATATATAAAGTTTCGGTTACGTTTTCGTTCCGGTCAAAAATATCGTTTTTTTTTTCGTTTTTCGTTTTCTGTTTTCGTTCCGTTCCGACACCCTGATAGTGGGTGCTTTCCTACTTCATAAAAAATTAGTATGATTTATGACGTAGTGGGTACCTTGCATGTGTACTCGTATTAGTTGCCTCAGGAGAGCCACGCCGGTGCCTGCAACTCCTTCTCAAAAAGAACCTATACAGTCCCTACCCTAGCGTGGTAGAAGAGTAAAATAACAACCAACGTCACACAGTGCGAATTGCGCAACGCGTCGGTCGTTCGATGCTTCTAACCCATTACAAAAGACTCAGTAATAGTTCTACATCGTCATCAGCCACAGCACAAACAAAGTGCACATAATGCCTTACAGATGTGTAGCGGGTACCACGGTTCTCTGCAAAATGACGAAAAATTGCATAGTGGGTGCTTCCCTAAATCATGAAAATTACGTTGATTTATGGCGTAGTGGTTACCTTGCATGTTTACTTGTTTTAGCTGCCCCAAGCGACTCTCCAACGTGCTCTAGAAAGATCGCTGTTCCAGCTTTCGCTGTGACTGTGCTGCGTGTTCCGCGCAGGGCTGGTGTTTTTATTGTGATAGTAATTATATGGACACTCTCAACGGGTCGCCGTCATATTCCGTATATTTATATGTAAGTATAGATATAAAAAAGCCACAAAGAAAAATAAATCAGAAGAAGAAAAGTTCGAAGCATGCCACCGGCATTCAATCCGGTTACCTTCCGCTCCATAGTGTGCAGCGTTTTACAACTCTACCACATGCCATTTTTTTTTCTTTATTGCCTATATACATACATACACGCGTCATCCAGCACGCTAACGGCGAGCTATTTAGATACACTATTTACCGCTGACGGTACGCAGAACCCGGAGGTGCTTCGGCGTGTTCACCTGCGAGATGACGCGAAGGGCTCGCTTTAAAGTTCGTCGCTCCCAACACTCCTAGATTTCTTTCAGTTTCAAAACTGTCCTAGATGCGCGCACTAAAAAGTGGCACATTTCTGTACCCGCTAGCGATGTGGAACGCCGAGAAAACAATGCGTCGAACGCCACCACCCGGCTCAAAACGCCGACTGGATGCTCGACGCGCCTCACGGTAACACAAACCCAGCGAGCCGTTGGTTCCGACGTGCTGTCGGAACAGATATTACGCGAAGCAGGCGGCGTGCAAGACACGCAAGGAATGATATTCTCGTCGTGATATTTCATTCGTGTTCGCCATACACTCATGTTGTGCTATGCAAAGTGCGGTGTATATAACGCCAACCACACGCAGGTGGTTAGACCATGATTTACGTGACCTGCGTGTCACAATCTTCATTTTCTCACGTCTCTTTTATGTTCGTCATACGCTAATGTCATGCTGTGCAAATTTTGTTATATATTAAGTTAACGAAAAGGCTACGGCAGCACTAAAACGATGGTAATAAGCCGGCTCGTCGAGGTAATAATGCGTCGAGCGCCACAGTTTTCAAATAAAATATTTAAGAGCATTGGGTTGTGCATAGTCGACACTTTCAGCGTGCTGCTCAAAGAAGTAACAACTGTGACAGTTGTTAGTTCGCGCTCGTCCTGTGTATACCTGTGCGTTCTTTTCGAGCGTCCTTCTTTGTGTTTTAGCAGCGCGCTGCAAGTATCGAGCTTGACAGTTAGTTCGCGGTCGTCCTTTGCGTGCGTGTTCTTCTCGTGCGTCATTTGTGCTTGAGCGCTTACTTAATAAATTTTCGAGCTGTTTGCTGATCTGCGTGCGACATTCCAAAACGATACTAGTATCGCATTCAATGCTTCGCCCGTGCGGCGAAACTGTGATCTTCTTTAGAACAAAAGCCGTCTCTGAGAAGATATTCTGCTTAAAAGTGGTGAAAGAGGCTTGACTTTATATACGCTTTGACGAAAATGTATCGAAGAAGCGACGTTTCCGGAAGTTTCCCGCACATTTCTGTTTGTAAAATCCCCGTAGATGTGCTAGTTACTGAAGCTGTTCAAAGCGGAAATTCGCGGTGAAACACAAATTTCCGACTCGGCCATCTCAAGGCAACAAATTACGCCTTCAGGCACTTCCCTCTATTAAACAAACGAATTAGTTTCTTGCATTCTTTTGGTAATTTTAAATAAATAAAAAAATTATTCTTTCGGACGTTTTCGTTCGCGGTCGGGCTCCTTCGTCTTTTACATGCTAACAGCGCCTCCTCTAGAAAGATGCCTGCGACGTCGCACGGTTTCCCATGGGGACGGGAGGTTTCTCGTAGTTCAATGCTTTTTCCGCAAGGAGCGCTCGCAGCTGACACTACTACTTCCGCTGGATTCGGAAGTGACGCCATCGCAGCCGGCGGCACGACCGTTTGGCCGCTTTGGCAAGCATTGCCTCCGGGATGGCCGTAGGCAGTGCTTTAATCTCAGAGGCTGCAAGATTTAAAGCGACCGCAGCGGCGAGCGCTCGCAGCCGACACTGTTTGGGGGAGCGGAGGAGGAGAGAACAGGAGAGGGCCGGGAACCAGCTCTTCGGCTCACGTCGCAGGCATCTTTCTAGAGGAGGCATTGATGCTAATAGTGGCATGCGCGCGCTGCCGCGCGAGAGTTCTGCGCTACCCGAAGTACTAGAGTAGCCAGAGTTGCGCCTCTGTTTTCCACGTACAGCTCCGCTGCCATTCGCCAAGCGTGGTCACATGGAACTCCGAATTGCTGCAGGGAAGCCGACCTGGTGCAGCGCCGTTCCTCCGTTTGTCCTCGTCCGTTGCTGCACCATCGCCATGAGCGCATCGCATATTTTGGTGTGTGGTGGGTCTCACGCGGCAGCTTTTCCGTGGACGTGTTATTATTATTCGCCGTGAAGCGCTTGTGTTCATCTTTGGTGCCTGACACTTGCTTTCCTAACATGACAGGGCACCGTACTGCAGGATTCCAAGTCATAGTGAAAAGGCATTTTTCTTCGTACCGTGTGCGCAGTAGTGATGCAGAACTATCGGTGAATTGACTATCGATAGTATCGATAGTTTTTTTTTAAACTATCGATAGTGTACACAAACTATCGATAGTACTACTATCGACAAACTATCGATAGTGCAATCGGTAGTACCATGGTTAATATTGCTAGCGATATTACTGCCACGCGGGTTCATTGCTTTGTTTTGATGTATTCGGTTTTCACCCCAAAGGCTATTAGCAACGTTTGACGCAGACCGCGACGTAATGTTTGAGAAGCTTCACGATTGTTTGAGATCATTCTGTTAAGATTATGCGCCGCAGGTGAATAAAATTTGTTCGAGAGCTTAGGCGAGCACCAGCGAAAACGCTGGAAGGTTCGATGACTGATGTATAAAAGACGACGCTTTCCACCGATGATCAGATTACTCGACGGCCGACGACTGTTCTCGCCGATATCAGTGCGCAGCCTGTATCGCTTGTATTTTGAGTTTTGATTTTCTGGGCACAAGGTTGCCCAAATAAAGAGCTCCGTATTTCCCAGTCTCGTTGCAGCTTTCTTCACCGTGACAACCAAGTGACAATACTATCGATAGTGGTGGGAATAATGATGCTGTTGGGGGCTGGCCATATTGCCAAAATATTTGCGATAGCCTACTACAGCTTCGCTTAATTTATGAGCAATTCTTGGCGAAAGAAATAAATTGTTTCCGCAGTGAAAATGGCGGCATATGTCCATCAGTAATTCAATAAATTCACATCCAAAGGCAACAGTTACACCTTACACTTAACAAACTTGGTGCATGATATTTTTTTTAAATCTTGAAATCATAAAATGCAATATAAACTTGAAGCCGCGTAGTTCCACTGCAACGCCTTCCTTTCCGCTACAGCTGAACAGCTGCCGGCTCCCCTATGTACCACGCGCACGGGGAACCAAGTTTATTCTTCAATGAGTTCGTGCTGTTGATTTTATACTATCGATAGCACCATCCAATTTTTTACTATCGATAGCGCTATCGATAGTATTTTTTACCATCGATAGTTCGATAGTGACTCAGCTATCGATAATATCGATAGTACCATCGATAGTTCTGCATCACTAGTGCGCAGTCAGGACTCCGACGGCGACTGCAGTGGTTTTTGCGCATGGGACGAGGGATGCCAGCGTCGAGAAATGCCATTGAATACGCGAGACGCCCGAAGAACGGCATTTTCATTTGTGCTCTGTGTAGCATGCTGTCTGGTTGTATAATTTAAAGATTCTTTAAAGACTCGTGAAGTAACGTGTGCGCCATTGTGTGACCTGCTATCGTTTATGTAGCGCCTACGACTGCACACTTTTAAGTGTGCAGAATTTTATTGCGGCTGTCGCGCAGTAACGCCGCTCACGTGTTCGTCATCGCAGAAGCGTCTGAGGTGTATCACTTTCAGTGTTTCTCCTTTGCAACACGAAACGCCAAATAAAACAAAGAATTTCTCGATAGGGGAAAGGCTCGAATTTATTTATTTGGTTTCTTCTCCATACTTCATAATTTAACTCTACTTGCATGACTAATGCAGTTATCTCTGCAATAGTTTATGACTTATTTATGACTTTTTTGATGTTCCCGGGGCACTCATCGGTGGCAACCCAGTAGGTTTCGTTCAGAAAGGAAGAGAGAGAGAGAGAAATCCAGTTTTTTTCCCGCAAGCGATTTCCTAAATACTCTTTATCAGCGGAGTTCGCAGACCACCTAAGGCTTGCGCAAATGCACGAGCTATATGCTTCGGTCTGTACTGGAAATGCCCAGCTGCAACACCTGACGTGAAGCGGCTAGATGCGATGAAAAGTGACTACATTTACGAGGCTCCGTGTCTTCTTTAGCCATATAAATTAGCCTGACACTTAAGAACACGTTCTATGGAAGTACTTTGATATTAGCACAAATGATGCCATTCAGAACCGCGCTTACACGTTTTGCGCCATTGTGCGCTTTTTTTTTTTTTTTTGCTTTGCGCACTAACAACAAAGCGAAGCACAGAGCGCGCTTTACAGGGGCTTCCGTAACACGCCGCGCCGTTACGCTGCGGGAGTGCTTCAAATGAATGAATTAATTAAACTTTTATTTCAGGCAAGGGGACGCCTCTCGGCCACAGTTAGGGTTTATGTGCGAAAGAGGCTCGGGAGAGGGTATTTATTTATTTCAATACTGCCAGTCTCACTTGGAGACCAAGGCAGGTGGGCATACAAATAACAACGTGAGCATGAACATATTACACATATTGCAGAATACAATTGCGTTTCATACACAGAAATGTTGTTATCTCTAATACAACATTAATATTTACAACTCAACAGTGAAACTTAATACAATCTAATGCAACATAAAAAAAGTCATGCAGACAACAAAAGAACACATTGCATAAACATTAAACATTTTTTTTCATGGTTAGGGCTTATTTTCTATCGCGTAACAAAAGGTTGACGGTGATTCAATGCTTGCTATTGTTGGGTCAAGGCGGTTCCACTCCCTAACTGCAGTAGGAAAAAATGAGTATTTAAATGTGTTGGAGTTGCAGAAGTATTCATCTAACGTTTTATCGTGTTTATTACGTGATATCCGGGACCTAGAGAAGTTGATGTAATTTGAAGAATTTATGTTGAAGCGGTTGTGCAGAAGGTTATGCATAAATTTTAAACGAGCTTGTTTTGCCCTAACTGTCAGTGTGTCTACACCGGATGATGCCAGAAGTTCAGTGGGCGAGTCAGTACGTTTGTATTTGTTACGAATAAACCGTATCGCTTTTCTTTGAACTTTTTCTAGTTGATTTATGTTAGTGATATTGTGAGGGAACCAAACAGTGTTAGCGTATTCTAGTACTGGCCGCACAAAGGTTGTATAGCTGAGGAGTTTGATATGGGTGGGAGCAGACTTCAGGGACCTTTTAAGAAAGAACAACTTACGGGTGGCTTTTGAGGAGATGTTGGTAATGTGTATGTTCCACCTGAGGTCGGATGTAAGAGTCAGTCCGAGGTATTTGTGTTGATGAACTTTAGCTAGTTTAGTGTCACTAAGTGAGTAAGTAAATTCTGATGGGTTCTTCTTTCTTGTCACCGTCATTGACACAGATTTGCTAGTGTTGATAGACATTTGCCATTGTTCGCACCAGGTATTTATCACGTTAAGTTGTCTGTTTAGGGTGAGGTGGTCTTCGTAACACATTATTTCTTGATAGATAATGCAGTCATCCGCGAAAAGTTTTATGTTGCATTCAGTGTTAGTGACGATGTCATTAATATAAATTAAAAACAGTAAGGGCCCTAAGACCGAGCCCTGTGGTACACCAGATGAGATGGGAATAATATCGGATGACGCTTCATCGAGATAAACAAATTGCGAACGCTGGGATAAAAAATCGCCGATCCAAGCTGAAATGTTTCCAGCGCCAATTATTGCCTCCAGTTTTGCAATTAACTTGTTGTGACACACGCGATCAAACGCTTTGCTGAAGTCTAGGAATATAATATCTGTTTGGCCGCGATTGTCAATCGTCCGTGCGAGGTCGTGAACAACTTCCGTTAATTGCGTTACTGTTGACATCCCGCGTCTAAAACCGTGCTGGTTAGGTGATAGTATGCGATTTTCTTCCAGATATACTGTCAGGTGTTTTAAAATTATATGCTCTAGGATCTTGCATGATGTACTGGTAAGAGAAATGGGTCGGTAGTTTGAAGGAGAGTTTGTGTCGCCTGATTTATGAATTGGTATCACCTTTGCTTGCCTCCAGTCGTTTGGCACACGTGCAGTTGAAAGTGAAATGCGATATATAATGCCAAGGTATCTGCTGCACCATTCTGCATATCGCTTTTTATCGAGTATTTTTATCGAGTATTGTTGGGCGAACAGCGCCAGTATAAAACTTGAATCATTTCTTGTCATTTCATCCTATGCGTAGAATTGTATCCGTCTTCTGTAAATGTTCAATCCAGTCGCACTCTTTCTTTTTTCTTTTTTTTTCTTTTTTACGCCACTCGAAACAGGCAATTTTGACTACCGTAATTCGCGAATGCTTTTTGTCCGTCATCATTAGACCGCAGTGCATTTCCTAAGGTTCTTACGTTGCCGCGTAGCAGGTGTTCGATGTTCGATCTTAATTACATGAAAGCTGATAAACTCGAAATGCGGTGGTGTAGATCTGATCCGCATAATTCATGACAGTTTGGGCATCGAGTACAAGTGTTTGGAATCGCATGTCTGGCTTCTATCCATTTGTCAAGTTCATGTGGTGTGTATGCTCCATTGGCAACACACTTAAACGGACTCACTCGCCAGCAAGAGATGTTTCTGAACTTGATGGAAAAGAATGGTAGCAAACAGCACACACTGTAAGCAGTCAGGACTGTTTCCGGCAGCACTACGGTGGGTAAGATACCTGCGTGGTAAAGTGCCGCGATGCGGTTTGTGCTCAAGAGCGAATTTTGCAGCTGTGTTACGACTCGTTAATGGCCGCGTAGCTGCAAGGTGTGTCGCACGCGCTTCGGCACGTCAATTTCAGCGCACGCTTGCTACAGGACGGAGAGGTAATTCAGATAGGTAAGTCAGAACGCGGGGTACACACCTCTTGCCGCTGCGTAGCGTTTTTAATCAATGATAGTGCGTAGTGTCAGACTAGTTTTACGCTTAATTTCACCGGTAGCACAGTTTCTAAGCATACACGAAAGTGATCAGAAGGTCGTAAGTCCGGAAAAGATTTTTCTTCATTTGTGGGATTCCTGGCATCTATACGAGCCGAGAATACTGTCGCAGAAGCTTGTACGATAAATTTCACGCAGTAGTTTGTCTGGTTTCGTGTGTTTAGCTACGATAGTTCAGAGAGGGAAAAAGAAATTTTTATTGAAAAAAAAAAGCAATCCTCCTGTGGAGTAGTTCAGAAACGCTTTTGGTTGCTGCCGTTGTGGAGGATCCTGAGGTCACCGACGAAGCAGGTAATAACTATTCAGGGACGTTGATAGTATTCCCTAGGTGTTAATGTCGCGTGAGCAAAAATGTCTTCGGTGTCGCAACTTGCGACTTATGTGTAGGCGCTGTTGATAAAAAAAAATAAATGGAAGCACGATGGAGATGGTGCCGATGGAGATAGGACAGGCATGTGCCGATATCGTAAATCAAAGGTGGCCTCGGCGGTGGCACGTGCAATCACTGGAGAGTAAGGCACTAAGGCTCCTTAGCGGAACCATGCATGTGG
This sequence comes from Rhipicephalus sanguineus, assembly GCF_013339695.2. Lineage (NCBI taxonomy): Eukaryota > Metazoa > Arthropoda > Arachnida > Ixodida > Ixodidae > Rhipicephalus > Rhipicephalus sanguineus. The sequence continues at coordinate 39,852,109 of NC_051184.2, read as the reverse complement.
ACGCGGGTACCTGCTCGTATGCAAACACGCACGCACGTGACGGGAAATCGCCGCGGTTCCATGCGGGAAAGGTACTATGGCACTGGAGGTAAGCAAGCCTCGAGGCACAATATTCTCACTGCCGCTTCTCCGTCTTCGTTAAGAAAGAAAGACGATCCGCTTTCCACGCGGAGCTAGATTCTCTTCGCTTCTAGCCAAGCGTTCACGTCCCACTAAATTCTGTGCAGCGCCGTGTTAGCCAAAGATTGAACTGCAGTGAAGGTAACTCTAGTCGCTAAATGTCGTTGGAGCTTCAGGTCGAGTTACAAGTATATTTCTGGCAAGGCAAAAGTACTTGGAGTGATGCGGAAAGTGGCATCAAAGCCACTTCAATGCAGCTTGACATTTGTGCACTGAAACGAGCATACAGCGGAATAAAAATATAAAATGCTGGGGTTTTACGTCACAAAACTACGATATGACTATGAGAGACGCCGTAGTGGAGAACTCCGGAAATTTAGATCACCTGGGGTTCTTTATTGTGCACCTAAATCTAAGTACACGGGCCTCTAGCATGTGCCTCCACCTAAATCCTGACCCGAAAGTCGCGGAATCCCGTGACCTTTGGGTCAGCAGTCGAACACCATAACAACTACACCACCGTTGCGCGTGCTGGGGTGTAATAGTATTCGGAAGGTCAAGTATGGACCGTCATATGAACTCGAGCTTATTATCCAAATCTGTAAATAATTCTAAACTAACAAATTCAGTAGAAGAAGATAGAGTGTCGTAAAGTAGTGTTTTGGGCTTGTTGGTATGACATCATGATGCTTATAGCCCATACGAACACGAGGATGAAGGAGGACGTGACACGTACAGTATTGTAACGCTGAAGAGATGTCAGTGTGTAGCGCTCAACTGCAGTGGTTCCTGTCGTCACTAACTAGTTATAGTGAAGGCAGTGTTACGCCATTAACAGATAGTTAAAACCTGGGTACGGCAAACAGGTGTCCCGCCTGAAACGTAGCATTCTTGCTGTTTTACGCAGTGTAATCTCCATCCCAGCAGAGACAACAGTGCACACAATAATTTGGGTAGGTGCACCATGGGCAACCACACCTCAGGCAAGAGAAGAGAATGCGTGATCGAGAGAGCGGAATATACAATAGATGACAAAGTGGCGTGGGGGAACATGCTTCTCGTGCATTACCGCATGTGGATATTTACGCGACACATCAGTCTTAAAGGGGCCCTGCAACACTTTTCGAGCATGCTCAAAAAGCGCTGCCGATCGGTAGTCGAGGCTCCCGAGAACACGCGAGCCAAATATTATAGCGATGCGCACGGCCTGGAATTTACAATAAATTCTCAAAGTCAGCTGAAAATCGCTCCCTCTTCTCTCGACAAATGATGTATTAGTCCGCAAAATATGACGCGATTGTCGGCAGTTCCACCATTGGCTGATGTTATAATCACGATAACACCCTCATTATTACTTTCGTTGTTAATTTTGAGTTCAATAAGTAGATAATATGTATGTTTATATTCTGTTATGACGTTAAAAACACCGAACAAACATTAATATTAGCACTTCCGGTCTCACCGACAGCTCGTCTGCTCGTAGTTGCGTGGTTCCGTTTTCTTCGCCATGCGCAGTGCCGAAAACGTGAATATTTCTGTGCTTTTGACCATCGCCGGTTGCCGTTGAGAGTGGCAGCCGTTCGAGTGTTGCCTCGTCAGCTGGGAACTGCATCGTCGGCACGTTCTCACGACCGACCGAGGCAGCCGTGCAGCATGTCTCCGATAACAATGCTGGCGTCCGGTAATGGCGGCGCTTCGGGGTCGTCTGCCAGTGCCGTCTTACGAGGCGGTGTATCGGAGTATGGGCCGAAACCGATCTCAGCTGTCATTCGTTCCAAACGAGCGCGCAGGTTTGCTTCCATGGTTGGCAGAGCGATGAAAACACTACGGCGTTCGAGGTGCACACCCAACATTACCAAACCGACGCGCAGTTTTCAAGCACGCGCGATACACATCGGCTCCGCTCGACGAGAACGACGCAAGCCGACCGGAAGTGGCGGCACAGACCACATGGTTGCGCCCAGACGTCAGAGAGAAAAAAATGAAGAAAAAATTTCCGCCGGCGCTCTTGGGCGGAGCCTCGCTCGTCTGCGCTCCCTCCCTCGAGTCGCTGCCTAGCTCTCCGCGCGCTCGCGGCGTTGAGTTGAGGGAGAAAGCTGCGGAACGTGATCTCTATAATTTGGTAACACCACTTAGACTTGACGGATTCGAAAAATTTTTGCGGCATATGACTCGTGAAGAGTCATACGTCAATAATGAGACTGTTCCAATATAACTAAGAAAGGTGTTGCAGGGCCCCTTTAATGATCACCGTAGCGAAACACAAAGGGTAGTTTGGTGCTACGCCGTAACACCAGAAATAAGTAGAACGAATAGCACGGCTCTGTGAAAGTATACGAAAACGAGACAAAAGGCGTGTTTCATTCATTCCGTATGCGTCCATCTGCGTTGCGCAGTCATTGCGACGTCCACAGGAAACAGAGCTCGCCGGGGCCACCTTAATCAGAGCGATCTCTGTGCAGTCAAAACCAAATAGAATAGACCTATTTAAGGCAGTTGTTTTCACAATCGAGTTTTACTGACCAATCCACACGCAAATAAATAAAGGTAGACGACTCAATAACTTGACCGAGATAGGATGAAAAAGCTGTATCGTCCACGTCGCTCTTCACTCTAGCATTTAAAATGCCTTGCCACTTTCATTACGTCGCTTCCGGGTCGTACTTAAGTAAATGGGAGCAGGACGACGATGGGCCCTCGGGCCACACTAGATGGCCCGACACTATTGTGCTTCGACGACCCCTCTGGCACAGCCCACTGTGCGAAGCTGTAGCTCCGGTTGGGAGCTACGCAGAGAAGCCTCCCGTTACTCCTTGTGTTCTGACCCTTGGCACGAGGGTTTGGCTTTGTTCGAGCAATTGAGAAAGATTTGATTAAGGTCGGCCCTTGTGCTAGGACGCAAGTTGCAGTTTAACTTTCAAAAACAGCAACCAGCTATGGTAAGCCAAAAAACTTAATCCTGTTCCGTCGGACAGCTAAGCTTTAAAGATGATGGTGACTTTCGATACATAAAAAGTCGTAATCATCATTTCGTTTTATTTATTTGAAGAACAGCATCATCGTCATCATTTGGATCATGGTCATCACCATAATTTTGTTTTATTAACTTCTTTAATCACTTCCCCCCTCTGGTCACGTGACCTCCGTGACGCCTACTACTACTACTACTACTACTACTACTACTACTACTACTACTACTACTACTACTACTACTACTACTGCTGCTGCTGCTGCTGCTGCTGCTGCTGCTGCTGCTGCTGCTGCTGCTGCTGCTGCTGCTGCTGCTGCTACGACGACGACGACGACGACGACGACGACGACGACGACGACGGCGGCGGCGGCGGCGGCGGCGGCGGCGGCACGGGGTGGACTAAAAGAACTTCCCTCTAAACGAGCGCAATTGATCATGGGAGAAACAAAGTCTCCGAAACATATATATTAATTTTACGATATGCACGAACAGAAAAACGATGCCGTGGAGACGAGACGCAGCTTCAAAAGCAGGCCATCTTCAGGTGCTCGGTAAACGAGTAAGAAGGAAAGAACTACAAGGAGTGATGGTGGATAGCCAGCGAGTGGTGCGTGCGAAGTTTTAGGGATACATGGTAGCGACGCCGATTATGGTGCTTAGAAAGTGCGTGCGTTATCCACTGGGGAACAAACTTTAGAAAGTCGTAGCCGACAAGGGCGTTGGAAGGGATTATACAAAATAAATCTGTCATTGTTGTGATCAAACGCGCAGTTTGCTTGCACAATGTTCAATACGGTATTAGACTTTCTGTCTAGAACAAAATGCCGCCCTAATTACGGCTCCTAAGGTATGCTGCCGAGGGGGGAGGCGGTGAAGAGAGAGAGAGAGGATGAGGAGGCGCGACTCCATTGTATAAATGTTAGAACGGGGCGAGGCTGAGTTCCAACAGCCCAAGTAACTGACGCATCCGACGCTTAGTCATTTGTGCCTTAGAAATAAGCAGACTGTTCTTGTGCCGCTTTTAATAAGTTCTTTTCATTCACTCAGCGTTCTTTTTCTTATCTCATGTCGTGGTTTCTAATATTTGCAGCCTGTCCCTCACCTCAAGCGCAGGCTCGCGCTCGGCTCTCTCGATATCGCGAAAGCCGACCGCGAAACGCGTTGAGTTTTACATATAAGAACAACCGACATTTTACCGTAGCTTCCACAGCGTTGCACGCTTTGATTGAAACGCGGTCCGTACAGTGACAGCCACGCTGCCTCTATATATTAAGTGCCCCAAATAAAGATCAAAACGAACTCGCCGTCAACGTCGTCACTTCCACTTCGATTCGCAAACTTCGTTGGTCCGCAGCGCCGGCCATGGTACACTGTCGGAATCGCATAACGCCGAAGGGTGAGACAGTGAGGAGGGGTAGGTGGTTGGGAAGAGTGGCGGGGAGAGTAGAAATAATCGTAGAAGTACATTTACAGCGCAAACGCAAAGACGCACCACAAAGAAAGAAATGACACGCACAAGCGCTGACTATCAACTGAGTTGATAGTCAGTGCTTGTGTGTGTCGTTTCTTTCTTTGTGGTGCGTCTTTGCGTTTGCGCTGTAAATGTACTTCTGGGATTATGCACCAACTAGGCCCAAAAGAAGTTTTACTGGAGTAGAAATAGCGACAATTTCCACGCTGCCGAACATTCCGGACATTTCATACGCACGGGTGACGAGTGCACACTGTATACACTAAAGCATCGGGGGTTCGTAAATTGAGTTAAGCAAGTCCTGCGTACACATCGCGTATGCATGAAATATTCATGCGCCAGTTATTGCGCTGCAGTTTGACATAGTGTAACGCGTCTGTACTCCATCTCACAAGTAACCTGCAGCACCATCAAAGGTACGAGGTGTAAGCGCGGGCGACATTCTTGCGTAGTGGAATCCCAGACACAGTTGCCTGGTTATTGGCAAGGCTGACACGCGTGGGTTTTTAGAAATATTATTATTATTATTATTATTATTATTATTATTATTATTATTATTATTATTATTATTATTATTATTATTATTATTATTATTATTATTATTATTATTATTAAATGCATATAAGAAGATGTTGGTACCAGTGTGTGCCGCCGGCTACTCTTTTTCTCTTGCGTAATAGTTGCTGTCGCAAAGTAGTGAATAAGCACGAAAGTATACAAATAGGCATATGTATGAACACTCACGCACTTAGTCGCACTTGTTCAATGGAAGCAAGTGTTCACTCTACATAAAAGTTCACAGAGCACAAATATTCACACAAACGGGGTCTGTTTGGCGCGTTCTGCGTCACAGTGATACGTGACACTTTAACCTTGCTTTACATGATCGTTGTATAAGTTTAATTACTGCGTTGATAACCGCCCGTACATCGTGATTCCGTTGCAACATGGCTGATTACAGCGCCCATGCGCAAGTGCTCGTATAGATCTGTACTCGCGGTTGGTACTTGCCCACTGCCATGACAGCAATAGAACTAATGGGGAAATCAGCCGTAGACTTTTCTCCGCTCACGCTCAGAACAAATCATCAAGGGTGTTTTCCGTTGTTCTATGAATCAGCTGTTTGTTCAGGCTGGCCAGCTATGGCTAGTCTCCGAGATAATGAGAATCGCTATTGGAAACGGGGCGAAACGGTAACGAGTACTTTGTCGAAGAGTCAGGACACATATCTAAAGCATATAAAAGTGTCCACAACCTACGGGCCACAGAACGCATGGCAACTAGTTGATAGATTCGAGGCGGAGCACACCCGCTTCGGGATATGCCGCCATGTGTTGAAGTTTCCTTTTTAGCTTCGTAATACAGACATGATGGTGACTAACATTACCTTTCTTGGTTCTTCTTTCTTTGCCTCACCCGCCGCGGTGGTCTAGTTGTTATTGTGCTGGACTGCTGACCCGTAGGTCGCGGGATCGAATCCCGGTCATGGCGGCCGCATTTCGATAGAGGCGAAACGCTAGAGGCCCATGTACCTAGATTTAGGTGCACGTTGAAGAACACTAGATGTTCAATATTTCCAGAGCCGTTCACTGGGGCGTCCCTCATGACCGTATCCTGGTTTTGAGACGAAAAACCCCAACAATTATTATTCTTAGCTGCACGCCCGGGCATCCGCAGAATTGATATGCCAAGAGCTAAGTAAACTGGTTTTGTTTGATGGGAACATTTCACGAACTCTTCGTGCGTTATGTACCGAGAAATGCCGTTTGCAGAAATGCGATAGCTGGCTTGTGACTGTTGAATTAAGATCTGTCGGTGACAGGTTTCAGCGATGGAGGCAGTAAACATACTCTTCCTTTTGAAAAATAAAAACGTTGTTGACGTTAAAAACGCTTAAATGTCATCGTCAAAGGCGTGCAATTCTACGAACACTGTGAAGAAGGACGGTGATTGGTTTCTTGAAGGAGGCAGCCGCTGTTCAATGAAGACCTGTCGGCGGCAGACTTCCAAGCAACGTATTTGCCGCAGTTCCTGATTTTTTTTTTCGCGTGCTACGAGACGAAACTATAAATGAAACCGATGCGCGTCGTTCATCCTATACCACAAAGCTCTCTCGATGTGTCCAGGTGCGTTGGCGGTTCTGCAAAGCTCCTGTAGAAGATTTTTATGTTGTTGTTGTTTTCCTGGAACCCTACAAGCGGTGAATCGGGACGTTCCCGAGAACGCAACTCCCGGTGTCCCTGCCACTCTCTACGGAGCTATACGGCAAACCTCCCGAGCCCGACAGAAAAAGCTGCTTGTTCTTCCGTGCGCGTTGACGCACGAAAGAAGGGCAGGGGGTTGGGGGGGGGGGGGGGGGGAATATATTTCCTTTCTGGGCTTTCCGGATGAAGAAGAAATCGCGCTGGTCCTACAAAGAAATCGTTTCAAAGTCGACGTGCTCTCTCATGCTTTCTGTTTGGTTGACTCTCTCGACAGAGTACGTACGCTCGGGGCCGTGGAAATGGTCCTACACGTATATTCCTACTCTCCCTACACGTACAGTCCTACACATACATTGCTACATACACCGCTACACGTACCCGTCCGAGAGTGCGTGTAGGAATGTATAATTCTATGGTGTTCGATGCGGTCGTTCCCTCAAGGTGAGCCGAAAAGTGAAGCCGACTCAAGTGATTGTACGGTGCGCTTCCGAACCGCCATTGATGTCGTCTCTGTCTTTGGTTTTATGTTTGATGTAAGACGCAGCGCTGTAAACAAAAAGAAAAAAAAGAAAAAAAGAAACTCAAACAGACGCACCTAAGTACCATGAACCGAGTGGAGTCGAGAAAGTGTGACGAAAGGTAGCCCTGATTGGTGACTCTCTCGAAGGACTAAAAACGTTCATTGAGTGAAGTGAGCATGTGTTGTTTCTCACACGTGTTCAATGAAAACGAGAAAAAAATAATAGCAGAACGGCAACCAGCGCAACAGCGATGAAGGAATGATTCCTCAGCCAACTCGAATTATGATGCCTGCAACACTGGTTTGTAACGTAAGAATCAAAGTCGGGATTACATCCGATTAACCATGTTTCTTGTTATGCATTTTCGTTTTTCAAACATGAACGCACTCTTTTCCTTATGTTTTAAGGTTTACCTCATGATAAACATCAGAAGATGGAAACGCTGGTCAATAGTCCTGGCCTAGTAAATAACTCTACAACGGCTTCTTGAGTGACGACATCCGTGGACAAAATTGAAGCCCACCTGCAAGGAACTGTCCCCTTGTGGACGTTAATGAGAAAAAGCGCCCGCTGGTTTGCAAAGGGGCCGTTTTAAAGTAGACGTACTGCCGCCATTCTTTATTGCTTATTTTTTTACAGTTTAAATTCTTGCGAGTATATTTTCTTCCTGTACCTTGCACACACACGCTCGAGTATACGTAGGGATGAATAACGGATTAGGTTCGCTGTGGACGGGTAACCTCAAAGCCGGCAGAACCCGTTAAAGTAATAGATTTGTGACTGCGTGGAGGAAACGGAGTGCTTGTTATTCTGGTCTATTACAGACTCGGTCTTTGTTCGGTGTGGACCGATAATCTCAAAGTCAGCAGAGCCTCTTAAGGTAATAGATGTATGACTATGTAGGCTGAACAGATTGGCCTGGTCTGTTACAGACTTGCTTTTTGCTTGCTTCCCGGAGGTAGCACCTCGGAATGAAATAACCAACAAAAGACACACGTGCCATATGGTCGTTTTTAGCCAAGTAAGCAAGTGCAACGGCTTCTCGAATGATGATTTTTCGTTGGCAACCTTGAAGCAAGGAAGTCAGCAAGAATCAGTCCGCATATGCACGTCAACAGTATGACAAGCGGTATCAGAAAACAGGGACATCGAAATTCACTACGCTCTATGCAGAAGCGAAGGAATCTTATCATGTTCTGACATATTTTGCTGAATTCTAGAAAGCATTATGGTGTGAAACAGTTGTTGTGATAAACGAGACCCGAGCAACCAGTAATGCATTAGAGCATTTTAACGGTCAGTCGAAGGTCAGTATCATATACCCTGCTTGAAATATTCAGTAATGGAGTCTTCATATACCCGGCTTTAAAGAGAGTGATGCGGTTTACGGGGCTCTAAAATTGTCGACAAACTCATCACCGACAATACGGACGGGATCCGCATTGTTACGAACCAGCATGCGTTTCCCATATCGAATTTTTCTATTTGCACTACGTTAAGCTCCCTCAGCAACACAATCTTCGCGAGTGTTATCGTTCAACCTACCGTACCACGTCAACCCATTCAGGGCTGGTTACTGAATGTCTGCGGCCATAACAGCATGTCATACATTGTGAGAGTATATTTGACACGTTGTTAGGGACAACGAGTACAGTGTGAAGCGATACGATCATAGCCCCTGTATAATGGCAAGCAAAGCATCTGCAGTTCACTCTACTAACGGTAATCTGAATTTTGGAGTGTTCGCGCAGCAATGACACCGAGTGCCATCGACACGCGCACATACTTATTTTATTTTTCACGGTGACTAGGTTTCACCGTCTCAGTGTATCACGTGCTATCGCTCTGCGCAGGCTGTGCCTGAGCGTATTGGGACTTTCGGGCGTTTTCAAACGTTCGAATCAGATTCCAAGCACAAATCGAATAGTTCGGTACAATACAGAGCTGAATGGAAGCACCAGTGATAACGCTGGAATTCACGAAGGCGCACTTATCAATGCCAACGCACAATCACCGTAGCGTTATATTTTCGACGACTGACAACAGCTGTGGCCGCTATCATTGTACTGTGGATGTTACTTTTCTAATTTTTTTTCATTTTAGAAACCGTAAAGGCCCGTTCGGCATTACATAAGGGCGGGAGGGGGGGGGGGGGGCGGGAGTGAGGAAATAATTTAGTAAAATAAGCACTAAAAGTTTTATGCACAAACACAATAATATAGCGGTGCTAATACCACTTGTATAAAACACTCTTGCATAAAGAAGCATATGCGTAAATAGTCGCATAGGCGCAACATGCAAAAAAAGCAAAAGAAAGGGCGATTTAAATATTAATGATGGCATTCCTACCTGTAATGCTTCACACCCTTTTTTTCGACCGTGAACTAGTAAGTGTGCCAAGAGCCATTGCGAAAGCAGTAAGATAACGAAATTTTTTTTAGGTAATCACTTCATGTGCTTAAACCACCTTTTTTATTCGTGCATGAAAACATTTGAACGCAGGCTACTGGGAAGCTGGCTGTGCAAATTCATGAGCTTATTCCTCGACTATCATAGAGACACAATAGGGTGAAAAAAAATGAAAACATACAAGGGTACTGCGTATACGTGGACGCAAGCGCCTAAATAATAATTCTATGATACCATTACCGAATTTATCCTTGACACACCTACAGCTGAAATGTGTTTTCTATTTACCGAATTGTACAACCTCTTCACGCGAAAGCTTTATTGCCATTTTACTGCCACCGAGCTTGCTTACGTACAGTATGTGTAATCAGATGCGTTATCCGCGGCGCCATGTATGCTGAGTGTGACGGCGATATGCGTTGCACAGTGTTTCCGCATACGCAGTCATGTGCTCGCGTGTGTGTAATCTGACGATACGACTATATAGGTTCCTGTTCATCGAAAGCCTCAGGGATATGGGATTGAGTAATGCATTGAGTAAAGATCGTCATCGTTATGAAGATCGGTACAGGCATCCTGTTGAAACGGGCCGCGCAACGTAGTTACCTAACATGTTTCTTACAAGCAGGTGTTACTTCATGTTGCGTAATTCAGCATCCAGGCTAGATTATATGGTGGCCATTTCAGAGTGCGCCATGATCTGGGATATGAGAGAGAGACCTTATCGCATGTGCGTGATCTTCTCAATCGGCGCAAACGTGGTGCCTGTTTACTCGATCCAATCAACGCTAACGTAAATAGTGCCCGTGTTTCTCGATGGAGCAGTCACCGATAGCGGTGGCGAAAAGGGTTTTTGTGCTGCGTGCAAGTAGCGGCCGCTCATCAGTTTCAGCCGGCAGCGCAGTAGCGAAGCATCTAACGTGCTTTTACACTGCCTCCGGGATCGGAGGCATTGCGAGCTTTCTGCGCCTCACCTGCTTTTGTACTGCCTCCGTGATCGGCCCACCATTGACCAAGCGACGATGTCATGAAATGACGTCATCATGTGACGTCACGTTACATGACGTCATATGGTGACGTCATCGCGTAATTTCTTGCAGAACTCGTGTTGACGCCGCCGACGATCAATATCCGCGTTTGATGAGGCATCTACGGATTTCGCCTTAATAAACAGTTGGTCATAACACTCGTTCTCCTCTGTGTTCTTCTTCTGTGCGTGTTAATTTTGCGTGCTGTACTTATTTGTAACGATGGTATAGACCAACTAGCCCAACAAGCTGTCCTGGTGAAGTATATTTTTATTGACTACCGTTGCCGCTCTATTGGCCCAAGCAGTGTCAGGACTGTACACCCTTCAACAAAAAGTTTACGGGACGAGATATTCACTAAAATGCTGAATTTCCGCCTTGTCTGGGAACATAGCACCAAGCAAAACTTTCATCCTGTACTAGTATTTGTCACCTACGCAGTGAGTTCCTAAATTGGCAGCGGCACGCATTAGAAGAGCAGGGATTCGTATTTTTCTGGATTACTTGTTCCGTGAACATCTCTCGCCGGTTGTATACGTATCTGTCATGCATTAAGGAATATTGGGTGCTTATTGAATCAACGCTGCCAACTGGCACACCCGCCGTGCTAGCATAGCAGGTACGTGTCGCTGTGTAGGGTAGCAAACGGGATGTAACCTGGTTAACCTCCCCACATTTCCTTTACCTATCATCTCTCTCTCTTCCCCCTTTCTCTCTCTCTCTCTCGAGGAGGTAGGTTTCCATTACCGGACACGGTGGCTGCCAGAACCCGAGATGGTGTTAACCAGTCAGTCACTATGCGTACCTCCTAATCATGTCGTGGATTCAACGTGCGCAAAACATCAGAATTCACTTTTGACAATCATACGTTTGTCTACGCAAACATCGGGTTTCTATGTATACTATCGACGGCCGCTTCACTGGGCATGCCATTGCTCTACAGCTGGAATTGCGGAAAGCCCTCACGCTGTCGTACCTACGTGCGAGCAAAGAAGAATGTTTAATGTTTATTACGGCGAAAGCGTTAGATGCCGTCGGCTGCGTGTAAGGTTTTCCTTGACCGTCGGTAGCGTCGGCGGCGTGTGCACGAGTGATACAAAATATCATGATCATGTGATGGCATAATCATGACGTGACAGATCTCCAAAATTTCGGACGTCATCACATTACATCGTCGCTTAGTCAATGGTGGGCCGATCACGGAGGCAGTGCCCAACAAGGTGAGGTGCCTCCGATCCTGGAGGCAGTGCAAAACCACGTTAGGTGCAGAAAGATCTCGTAGGGGTGCGAGGGAGGATCAATACATCGACTGAGAAGCTGAAGAAGATGGATTTCGCCTTCGAGTCGTCTTAGGCGAATGCATACGGAACCCCGTGAGTTCTCCCAAGTGACAGTGCGATGGATATATATAATTAAAAAAAATACTTGCCGAGTCAATTCGTTCAAACTTGTACTAATGCGCTTGTAACACTTGTCTAAAGCGGTCGAGCGCGTGGCTGCGGCCGCCGACGCCGTCTGGAGCTGATACTTCGCGTTATCTACAATCTTCTGTTCATGCTTTAATTAGAGCACAAAGAACTATAGTTCCCTGTGCTCTAATTGAAGCATGAACAGAAGCTTGTAGATAACGCGAGGTATCAGCTTCAGACGGCGTCGGCGGCCGCAGCCACGCACTGCAGCCACTGCAGCGATGGCTATGTCTGGTTTCATTACGGTGTCGGTCTTTGCATATGTTTACAAATAACCTCGGCTGAAACGGCGGACTGACCGCACTATAGACAAGTGTAATTCGGGCTATTCGAGTACCAAAATTTCAACCCGTCTATGTAACCAGTTCGGCTGACATTGCTTTCGAAGCCATATTGTTTTGCTCAATATGATACATAATAAACTATAGACTCACTCGCCACAAAGCTCTCAGAAACATACATGACGTCACACTTTAAGCGGGCGTTGCGATGAGACTCGCTTTCATAATGCAGAACCCTGCCCAGGTCTGTGGTTTCTATGCAATTCTGTGGAAGACCTCGGTGTTGCTGACGTCGATCGCTCTCGAATCGTACACTTTTCGGTGTCTTCAAACCTTATTTATAGAATATAAGTTTTCGTCTGAGTCGTAAACAAAGCCCGCGAAAATATAGAGAAAAGTTTGTCTCAACCACGACCCTCTCGCCGACGATCGCAAAACTCACGAACGTGCCTCACATGGAGAAATAGTGCGGCGCTGTTCTGGATATGGTAATAAATGAGCACGTATTGCCGTTAAGCGAGAAATTCATGCCGGCCATCGTTTTCATTTCACCGCGTAAAACACAGCCGTTAGGTTTCAAGATATCGCTGCAAAGAGACGGGGAAAGCACAGATCATCGCTGGCCTTGGAGTTTTTCTTTTCGATCTGTGAGCTCAATTCGAATGCGCCGTTTGCTCATTCGCACCACGTTTTGAGAACACTTCCATCGCCGCGAAAGCTGATAGCGCACAGAACAGTAGAATTCTGAATCGCACGTTCGTTATAGCACACCTCAGAGGTCTCTTATCGGAATGCTTTCTAATCATGAAACGAGCGAAGGTGGGGACCGTAATCTGCTCTATCCTGGCCCCTCGCATTAACCGATGCTGTTTTTGTTACCATAGTGGATAAACTATCCCAGCATATGTTTTGCCCAGCGGGGTTGGTTACATATGCTGACAGGGTGGGCGGAGGAAAGCGTTATATAATATATTTGACACATTATGCAGCTGTATAATCATAAGCAGCATAACTTAATAACAGCAGCGACCAAAGACGGGATTTTCTTCGCATCTTGACACAGAATGCAGCCGGAACTTGGAGACCTGTGATAAAAGTAGCAAATAAAACAAAACGGTAAAATCATATCCGGAAATCCTAGCTTGGTGACATCATTTTGTGGTATAGTATCCGAGCTGGGACGTATTAAATATACATAGCGTATATTATAGCATATAATCTACCATCCTGTATCTGGCATTATTGTATTATGAAATTGTAGCAGCTACAAAACAATTTAACTGATGCCCTTAGGCAAGAAAAATGGTTCCCGGAAACGGCCGAAACCCCGACCACGTTGTGCCCTCGTTTACGCCGTCTTCGAGTTTGCCAACGTTCTCTGCTTCACTTCAACTTAACAATAATATACCGCAGGGTGCGGCGTTGTAGAAGTGTTTGAAAGCAAGGTCCAACAATAATCGATTTACTCGCTTAACTCTTTTTTCAAGCACAGCCTTCACGGCGTTGTTTGGCTCGTTGTCAGCAACAGAGCGCTCTCCGCGCGCTTCAAGCCAGCACCGCGAAATTGCTGTGTCACGCTTTGTTTATCACTCCTCGTTAGCGGGTCGTTATACCGTCGGCATTCCGATGTGTGGCAAGTGCTCCTTTCATTGAGCCCTTCTGCACGGCGCGGTCATTGACACCACTCCGGTTGTTTGTCGAAGCACCGCACTACTCTCGTGCACTGAAAAAGCAGCTTATATCCCTTAATTAACAACAGACCGACATTCGAAGGCGCACCATGTATCTTTTCTCGTCGTTTGTTTATTCCGTGTCAGAAAACAAACGCAAAAGATCAATGGAAGGAACGAGCTTACACGCACCACTCCAGGAATGCTCGCTGCTGTCTGCCTTCTTTCGGCGAAAAGAGGAGGTATATATTAACGGGAAGAAAACGAGAAACCAAGAAAAGTTGACACGTCCAAGATACACGAAAACACGAAAGGCTGCAGCCCACGCGAGTGGGAGCGCAGAAGAAAACAATCCGTCAAGTGCGAAGCTAATTAAAAGAACCCTCGACAGAAGGCCACAGCCGCTACAAAATAATACATACCACGCTAGCTCGTGGCGAAATTGCCGCCTGTGCCGCCTAGTGGCGAGCCGCCCGCTGTCGAAAGCATTGCTGTAGCCGCACATTCCCAGGGAACGCTTTCGATAGCAAGACTAACCAATAGACGACGCACACGACAATTTCGCTACGCGCTGGCGTGTTCCGTATTATATCGTGGCCGACAGGACCTTACAGCACGCTGGTGCAGCAGCTATACGTGTGCCGAGATCGCAGTTGAGAAATTCAAGGGTTCAACTGCACGAATACTAAGTACGTCAAAGCACGATGTCTTACAAACGCGCCGCACTGCATTCTGAAACTCACATACGCATATACTAAGACTGGTGCATAGAGGATGGTTTTATAAATCGAAAGCCTAGATGCCTCATCAAACGCGATAAGTGACCGT